>NC_140013.1:19995286-20027824 GCF_964263955.1 Coregonus lavaretus
TTGATTTGCAAATTATGGTGGAAAATAAGTATTTGGTCACCTACAAACAAGCAAGATTTCTGGCTCTCACAGACCTGTAACTTCTTCTTTAAGAGGCTCCTCTGTCCTCCACTCGTTACCTGTATTAATGGCACCTGTTTGAACTTGTTATCAGTATAAAAGACACCTGTCCACAACCTCAAACAGTCACACTCCAAACTCCACTATGGCCAAGACCAAAGAGCTGTCAAAGGACACCAGAAACAAAATTGTAGACCTGCACCAGGCTGGGAAGACTGAATCTGCAATAGGTAAGCAGCTTGGTTTGAAGAAATCAACTGTGGGAGCAATTATTAGGAAATGGAAGACATACAAGACCACTGATAATCTCCCTCGATCTGGGGCTCCACGCAAGATCTCACCCCGTGGGGTCAAAATGATCACAAGAACGGTGAGCAAAAATCCCAGAACCACACGGGGGGACCTAGTGAATGACCTGCAGAGAGCTGGGACCAAAGTACCAAAGCCTACCATCAGTAACACACTACGCCGCCAGGGACTCAAATCCTGCAGTGCAAGACGTGTCCCCCTGCTTAAGCCAGTACATGTACAGGCCTGTCTGAAGTTTGCTAGAGTGCATTTGGATAATCCAGAAGAGGATTGGGAGAATGTCATATGGTCAGATGAAACCAAAATAGAACTTTTTGGTAAAAACTCAACTCGTCGTGTTTGGAGGACAAAGAATGCTGAGTTGCATCCAAAGAACACCATACCTACTGTGAAGCATGGGGGTGGAAACATCATGCTTTGGGGCTGTTTTTCTGCAAAGGGACCAGGACGACTGATCCGTGTAAAGGAAAGAATGAATGGGGCCATGTATCGTGAGATTTTGAGTGAAAACCTCCTTCTATCAGCAAGGGCATTGAAGATGAAACGTGGCTGGGTCTTTCAGCATGACAATGATCCCAAACACACCGCCCGGGCAACGAAGGAGTGGCTTCGTAAGAAGCATTTCAAGGTCCTGGAGTGGCCTAGCCAGTCTCCAGATCTCAACCCCATAGAAAATCTTTGGAGGGAGTTGAAAGTCCGTGTTGCCCAGCGACAGCCCCAAAACATCACTGCTCTAGAGGAGATCTGCATGGAGGAATGGGCCAAAATACCAGCAACAGTGTGTGAAAACCTTGTGAAGACTTACAGAAAACGTTTGACCTGTGTCATTGCCAACAAAGGGTATATAACAAAGTATTGAGAAACTTTTGTTATTGACCAAATACTTATTTTCCACCATAATTTGCAAATCAATTCATTAAAAATCCTACAATGTGATTCTCTGGATTTTTTTTTCTCATTTTGTCTGTCATAGTTGACGTGTACCTATGATGAAAATTACAGGCCTCTCTCATCTTTTTAAGTGGGAGAACTTGCACAATTGGTGGCTGACTAAATACTTTTTTTCCCCCACTGTATAGGGCAGCAGCCTCTAAGGTGCAGGGTTGAGTAACCGGGTGGTAGCCGGCTAGTGATGGCTATTTAACAGTCTGATGGCCTTGAGATAGAAGCTGTTTTTCAGTCTCTCGGTCCAAGCTTTGATGCACCTGTACTGACCTCGCCTTCTGGATGATAGCGGGGTGAACAGGCAGTGGCTCGGGTGGTTGATGTCCTTGATTTTCTTTTTGGCCTTCCTGTGACATCGGGTGCTGTAGGTGTCCTGGAGGGCAGGCAGTGTGCCCCTGGTGATGCGTTGAGCAGACCACACCACCCTCTGGAGAGCCCTGCGGTTACAGGCGGTGCAGTTGCCGTACCAGGCGGTGGTACAGCCCGACAGGATGCTCTCAATTGTGCATCTCTAAAAGTTTGTGAGGGTCTTAAGGGCCAAGCCGAATTTCTTCAGCCTCCTGAGGTTGAAGAGGCTCTGTTGTGACTTCTTCACCACACGGTCTGTGTGGGTGGACCATTTCAGTTTGTCAGTGATGTGTACGCCAAGGAACATTAAGCTTTTCACCCTCTCTACTGCGGTCCCGTCGATGTGGATAGGGGGGTACTCCCTCTGCTGTTTCCTGAAGTCCACGATCAGCTCCTTTGTTTTGTCGACATTGAGGGAGAGGTTATTTTCCTGGCACCACACTCCCAGGGCCCTCACCTCCTCCCTGTAGGCTGTCTCTTCATTGTTGGTAATCAGGCCTACTACTGTTGTGTCGTCTGCAAACTTGATGATTGAGTTGGAGGCGTGCGTGGCCACGCAGTCATGGGTGAACAGGGAGTACAGGAGGGGGCTGAGCACGCACCTTTGTTGGGTCCCTGTGTTGAGGATCAGCGAAGTGGAGGTGTTGTTTCCTACCTTCACCACCTGGGGGCGGCCCGTCAGGAAGTCCAGGACCCAGTTGCACAGGGTGGAGTTCAGACCCAGGGCCCCGAGCTTAATGATGAGCTTGGAGGGTACTATGTTGTTGAAAGCTGAGCTATAGTCAATGAACAGCATTCTTACATAGGTATTCCTCTTGTCCAGATGGGATAGGGCAGTGTGCAGTGCGATGGCGATTGCATCGTCTGTGGACCTATTGGGGCGGTATGCAAATTGAAGTGGGTCTAGGGTGGCAGGTAACGTAGAGGTGATATGATCCTTAACTAGCCTCTCAAAGCACTTCATGACAGAAGTGAGTGCTACGGGGCGATAGTCATTTAGTTCAGTTACCTTTGCATTCTTGGGTACAGGAACAATGGTGGACATCTTGAAGCAAGTGGGGACAGCAGACTGGGATAGGGAGAGATTGAATATGTCCGTAAACACTCCAGCCAGCTGGTCTGCACATGCTCTGAGGACGCGGCTAGGGATGCCGTCTGGGTGTGTCTTTATGTGGACATTACATTGCCCCATTTGTCGTCCCATGAAGACAGAGAATAGTCTATTGTGTAAGACAACGTTATGTCTGTCTAAAACGTGATCTTCAGTGTGTGTCCAGCTGACCCCCCATCAGCCTTTTTATGGTCTCTGATGTACTCTACAGTCAGTAATTTAGATAATTATTCTGTGACAGTGTAGAGACAGCCAGGAGGCACACAGCCAAAAGGTCAGAGTGAGCAATCTGTCCACACAAAGAGCAGAGGGGGAGGGAGGGTGTTACCCTAATTTCCCAACACAACACTTGAATACACACGTTCGTTCTTTGACTAAATTGACAACCTTGTATGGAAGCAAAGGCTGAACCTTAGCTACAGAGGAGTGGGGTTCTTTACTGGCCTTTAAGACTGAGTGGGAGCCTGTTAACAACTAGTAGGGCCAGAGGTGCACTGATTAAAACTGTGTGTGTGTGTGTGTGTGTGTGTGTGTGTGTGTGTGTGTGTGTGTGTGTGTGTGTGTGTGTGTGTGTGTGTAGGCTAAGGGTTAATTGGTGTTCGTTGTTAGAGTGAGAGAGCAGAACATCCAGGAGGCATCCATCCATGCCAAGGGTAAAACACACAAACGCTCTCACGCACGTACACACACATACACGCGCACACTCACACCAAATACTTCTGTGTTTTAAGGGGAGGAGTTGATGTGATGGGGGCTATTGTTGGTTAGGCAGTAAGTGTCATGCACACACCTCCCAATCCAAAGTGCTATTGACACATTGTGTGATGGTTAAGTGAATCTCGCTGTCCCTGCAGCCTAGCTGTGGGATGGACACTGGAGACACAGAGAAAGAGAGGGATACAGAGTTAAAGAAAGAGAGGACTGAGAGAGACAGAGAGAGGGCAGTGTTTGTAAAAGGTCTATTGAGACCAGAGGCTCCTTGGCCTTGGGCTGCTCCAGACTCTAGACTACAGCTCTAATGACCACTCTAATGGTAGTATGTCACATACTGCACGAACACAACGATACCCACCCACCCACCTATCCACCCCCTCCTCCTCTCACAAATGTAAGTGTATGTGCGTGTTTTTGCGATTGTCATTTCGTTCCCATTCGCCAGTTTGGTGAGTATTTGGTTTTTGTGTGTGTTTTTGGTGCATTGTGCCTGCCCTTAATACACACTCACTAAAATGTGCAAGTGTTAGACCAGTAGACAAGGTGTTGAGGCAGATTACCCATATCTCCCTGCTGTGTGTCTCTGAACGACACCAAGTCACTTCGCCACGGAGACGCACCCGCTGCAGAGAGAGAGGTGTTTCCCACAATAGACAGACAGCACCTAGGTTCCTCACACACACACACACGCACAAACACACACCAACAACAAATGCAAAAACCACAAAGCAACCAGGCAGCACCTCACCTGAAACTAACCCCGACTGACAAAGCATTCACACTCAAAAACACTGGTCCCTTCAACACCAACATCTCAACAATACACTATCTGCTAGGTTTAACCCAGTTGTGTGTGTGAAAATGCTCACAGAGCTACTGTAGAAAGCCTAGTGGGGTGGAGGAGGGAAGGGAAGCCAGAAGACAAGGTGAGAGGACAGTGGGCCAGTCATGTGGACAGATAGTCAGACATGGTTGGTCACCTTTTATAACTGTGACACAAACATTGCATACACAAACTACTTATTCCAATCTGACAAAAGTGTTCAAATAGATTTCTCTCACACCCCAACAAGTTCTAAATCAACTCAGTCCCAAACACTTTTGGAACGTCTTGCAAAAACACTTACATTTTAGTTATTTAGCAGACGCTCTTATCCAAAGCGACTTACAGGAGCAATTACGGTTAAGTGCCTTGCTCAAGGGCACATCGACAGAGCCTGGCCCAACGCTCTAACCACTAGGCTACCTGCCGCCCACTTAATCTTGCTCTTTCATTCTTTCTCTCAATTTGTTTCTCTCTCTCTTTTACCCTTTCTTTCCCTCCAGTGGCTCCCGAGTGGCGCAGCGGTCTAAGGCACTGCATCAATTGGCCCAGCGTCGTCCGGGTTTGGCTGGTGTAGGCCGTCATTGTAAATCAGAATTTGTTCTTAACTGACTTGCCTAGTTAAATAAAGGTAAAAAAATATATATATATATTGTTGGGGTGTCTGTGTCACGCCTAGGAGCATCACTCCCTCTCTCCATCTATCCCTCCATCCACTCATCTCGCCCCAAACTAAATTATCCTTTCATTTCCTGCCGGCCGGCCAAAGCCCTCAGGTGGCTGGGCCTGGGAGCTGAGTGTGGCTGGGCCTGGGGAGCTGAGTGTGGCTGGGCCTGGGGAGCTGAGTGTGGCTGGGCCTGGGGAGCTGAGTGTGGCTGGGCCTGGGGAGCTGAGTGTGGCTGGGCCTGGGGAGCTGAGTGTGGCTGGGCCTGGGGAGCTGAGTGTGGCTGGGCCTGGGGAGCTGAGTGTGTGTCTTTAGTCGATGGAACATATTTTGGGAATATGTGAGGGTGATACATGATATGTTTTTGAAGAGTGTTGGCAAGTGTATGAGGGAAATTTGCCTGTCTATAAATTCTGCTTGGATACTAGAGGATAGGGATAAAGAATAACACACAGAACTCCCCTCTCAGAGGTCCTCAGAGAGCTGCCTCCGGAACTGACTGAGGAAGTGTGTTAATGGTTGCCAAACGTCCAGCGGGCTCTGGCCTGCCCTGCTTCTAAACATGTGTTTAGACCAGACAACATCAGCAATCACCACTTGACCCCTCAGTATACCTCGAAGGAAAGCACACATACATATGCAAACACATACACAGATGCATTAACAAACACATTTACATTTCAGTCATTTAGCATACACTCTTATCCAGAGCGATTTATAGTAGTGAGTGCATACATTTTAATACTTTTTCGTACTGGTCACCCGTGGGAATCGAACCCACCACCCTAGCGTTGCAAGCGCCATGCTCTACTGAGCCACACAGGACCAAGAACACACACACACATACACTGTACTTGAGTGATGGTATGCCTACTCTGACACACATGCATACTTTTACCAGATAATATAATCAAGTCAAAGTGCAGGGGCTGTCGACTGCAAACATGCCTGTTTCCAGATGTCTGATGGAGAGAGAGAAAGACTGCAGAGAGGAAGACTACAAAAAAGAGAAGAGGGGCCAGGCTTTTCCTCTAGGGAATTGTCAAGGTCCAGAGGCTGGAGAGAGAAGAGAAGTACTCACACACACAACATTCACACACACACACACACACACGTATGTACACACTACACACAAACATGCACGCAACAGGACTGCACCTCTGGCCCAGCTGCCAAACGATTCAGAACCAGGAGAGGAAGAAGAGAAGAAAGGAAAAGAGGACAAATTGCTCCTGCCTCTGAAGACTGCGATGTGCGAACGAGCTGTTTAAAGAAAACAAAAGCAGAGTCATTCCTCCACATTCCCACAACTGCCCTCCCTCCCTCTCTGTTACAGTAAGTTACCCAACACCTCTCTCCTCCTGGGAATAGTTAGAACAGATGAATCAGCGATGGGAGAAAACAGCCGAGTACTCCACAGCTGCTCTACAGCAGAAGCTATTTCCTACTATGAGAGGTGACCGACTTACTGACACCATATTGAAAGGCTACCTTCTATCATTTGAATGATAACTAGGGCCGGGAGGTTTTGCAAGGGTCTAAAAAGAAAGCAGGCTAAAAATACACAACTGTGAGAGAGAAATCAAATAAAGAAAGAGAAAAAGAGAGAGAAAAAGGAAAGCCAGAAATGTCTCACCATCAGTTCAACTAATTTATCACTGTTAGTTTTATGTCAGTCTTATTAAAATACTTTACAACCTAATGCTTCAGACCTCAGATTCTTTCCCCTAGTTAATTCCTTGTTTTAAGGCTTGTTTGTAACTCAGTAACATTGAATTTACAGGATCAATGTAACTTTATCAGGACTCTGCTACTGTAACCAGGCCCTGGTTGGAAATGTGTCAACGCCAGGACAGTAGAACTGTCTGATGACTTATTCCTTCATTTAAATACACTCTTACAGCACATCCCTGGACTACTCTCTCTTTTCCCTTTCTGCTTCTTTTAACTAATATCTCAGTCATTGGTGAGGTGGAGGGTTGGAGGGGACTTCAAATACCTTGGCTGCCATAGTTTCTGCGAGGAAAATAGGTTCATGTTACCTAGCCGACCATATTAAAATGCCAGAGGGCGACTAGAGTCAATTTGCACGAGACGCCAAAATAAAATAATTAGTGGGGCGCAGTGTTTACATCAATGGGTCAGGGTAGGGGGGGCTAGCATGCGTATGTGTGCTGTGTGTGTGTGTGTGTGTGTGCGTGTGTACATTATGTCTGCTCTTTTCCCTAGGGTCACTAGAGACTCAACTTTACAGCATAGGCTTTACTTTTACCAGAGTATTCACCTTACCCCTGCCAAATAGGAAACTAGTGACAGAGCTCAGCCATGCCAACAGTGTAGCCTACCTAAGACCACTAATGACTGAGAAAAGAGAACACTGTTTACTGTTAGAGTTCAAGGTTACACGGATAATCACTAATTTGACAGAAAAAGTGTGTGTGTGTGTGTGTGTTACATAAACATTTTCCCGGAAGCAATTTTGAGCGTTCCAAAAAGCTCCGTTTGATTTTCCCAGTAGAACATTAGGAGCATATCGTCTGGCCAGGAAGAGAAGGAGGAAATCGTTTAGGCTCCATAAGTGCGAAATTGTATCCTGGTTTTCCCAGTTTTCCTGGTCTGGCCAGGGCTTTTCCCAAGCTGTGGACTGTCTCAGACTGAGTGTCTAAACACAAGACTGTGTTTGGGTTAGTTACACTTACACTGGATTACAGGAAAAAAAGGGAGAAAATACTAAATAAAATATTATAAGGAGGAAGGGAGATAGAATTAGAGAAGGAGAGAAAGAGGAGTAGAGGGAGAGAAAAGATTGATGAAAGAAAGGAAAGATGTTCACTGTAGGATCGTTTTTCCTCCCAGCCTTCCTGTACTAGAGGGTTGTGTGTCTACAAGAGGACAACATGTGTTCCTAATTTGTCTAAATGAGGTGAGATGCTTCATTAGGTACTGTGTGTTTATTAGGCTTTACTACAAAGCTGCTGCTCTGGGAATCTGTCCTGGGGTCAGTTTAAGACACTGACTGAAAGGTCTTCACTCATACTACTAATACACCCAGTCCAAAAAGATGGATCCTAACTAGTGTGCTGGTAAATGCAACGTTCACATGATTTGAACTTCAGCATCTCAAGTTAGTCTTCTCTTGCCCCATACCATGAATACAAGGAGATGGGACACAATTAGCAGCAGCAAGTCAAAACCTTGACGCACTTAGTGTGACTGGCCCCTGTGCTATGTGTGATCGGTGTGTGCTGTGAAGCTCAGACACTAGCCTGTGTGTTGCTCATTTAGTGAATTATGTAGCTCTGACCAGTGGGGCTGGCTGGTTAGAGGCGACTCAGTTAGCTAGCTTAGCTCTTTCTGACATAGGCTTTAATGGAGTAGTTAGCTAAAGTAGCCTCTTACTCCCATAGGCTGTAAGAGCGACATAGGGTGTAATGGGGGACCTTGAGGGTTTGGGGTGCTTGTTATATCAGCACTCTGAGCAAAAATACATGCGCACACACACACACACACAGGGAAGCCCCAATTAGGAGATGAGAGAGTGGGAACACTGGGGGGTTGAGGAGACTTTCACAGGGCTAGTGGAAATGCCAGGACTAGCTGCCAGAGAAAATACACACGCACCACAGACAGGCACCTTCCCGGCGCCTCCTGTCTCTCACCCTCATCTCTGCTGCTGGATAATTGCATTAAGTGTGTTTGTAACCCCCATGGGGCAGTGTTCACTGTTCATCCACACACACACACACACACACCCAACCCGCCAACCCCCTCCCGGTGGTGGGTTGTGTATAGGCCAGATCAAAGGGTTAGTTTTAATAGGAGCAGGGCAACACAGAGCAGAGCTGGTGTTGACTGCTGAACCTACTCTTATGGAGTAGGACTACAGGGCTGAGTGAGATAAAGCACTCCCCATACACACACAACAACACTAATAACACACACAAATGTGCACACACACACAAACAGTGATTCCGGTATGCTTACAGTATATGCAAACACACATGCTACAAGCACACACAATACACACATCCCCCCTCCATGTAGAGAGGCATTAATATAAGCAGTATGTGCAGGGCAGTTTGGCAGTATACATGACTTCATATAGTCTGACCAGGCCTCACAGCCTTACAGTCAAGCCTTCATTGAAAACACATGTTCTCAGGAGGGAGTTTGTGTGCCAGTATGTGTGTGTATGTGTGGAGGTGGGTTCTTTGTGTGTTTATTGGTTCTGAATACATTTCCGCTCTCACATGAGGGGAGTACAGCCTGTGTGTATGAATTTAAACACACACGGTATGTATTTGTGTATGTGTGTGTGATTCATAAGCCTGGCTGGTCTAGGTTATTTTGAGGAATATTGGAGAGAGCTGTGCTCTGGTGCACTTGGCCAGTAGCCCTCTAGCTTGGGGAGAGCTGAACTTATAAATTCATTTAGATGGTGTTACGCACTGGGGTGTGTGTGTGTGTGTGTGTGTGTGTGTGTGTGTGTGTGTGTGTGTCGGTATGTTATTATATATGAGGAAAAAGGGGTTAAGGGAATACACTCTCACACTAAACAAAAACACAGATGAATATTAATAAAAATCATTTCTCCTATTATCACACAAAACACAAAATAAGAGGTAACCAAAAATGAAGCCCAGGGAAAAGGCTGGCCTATGAACATGCGTATGGCTTGATGTTTCACAGCTTCTCTCTCCTCCTCCTCCTCTCCTCTTCTTTCCCCTCCTCCTAGACAATGAGGTCTAAATTAGATTGATAAGGATCTGGGAAAGAGTTCAAATCAAAAGAGAGACGTTCACATCTGGTCCTGTGCTGCTGTCGTCAAATTAATAGTTCTTACTTAAGCTGTGTGCTGCTGGAATGTGATAACTTGAGCTTCCTGCACTACTGATAACAAAAGACGAGAGAGAGAGAGAGAGAGAGAGAGAGAGAGAGAGAGAGAGAGAGAGAGAGAGAGAGAGAGAGAGAGAGAGAGAGAGAGAGAGAGAGAGAGAGAGAGAGAGAGAGAGAGAGAGAGAGAGAGAGAGAATTGAAGTGGAGGAGAGACAGGAAGAAGAGAGAGGGGAGGCATTCAAGAGACAGCAATGGACAGCACAAGCAGCACGCATACAAAAAACAAACTTGCAAACATACAGACACCTGCAGTATACCTGCATAAACCTGCACTTTCTGCACTTTTACAAACATATAAAACCTCATGACACATCACAGACAACACACACAACTGCATATTACTACAAATTCAAGACAGAAGAAAAGGACAAAGAAAGAGCTCACTAAGAAAAGTGTCAGGTTGGTTTTGGGCCGACACAGTGAAGATGCTACGAAGCAGCACAGGCGCTGACAGAACCAGTGGACATCACATCAGAGAGGTATGCACGTTCTGTCACTCCCTCTCGCTTTCTTTCCTTGCCTCGCTCTTTTCTGTTTTCCTAGAGAAGACGCTACTGCTGACGAGGCTGTCTCTGGAGGAGCATGTCCTTTCGCTGTCTCTCTCCATCCCTCTCTCTTCATCATTCCCTACCTACGGCCACACACAGGAAGCCAGGATGGAATTCCCAACCGGACATTTTTCACATTCCTCCGGTGATTGGAAACACACTCCAGTAAAACGGGCACAGGACCTAATGTACAGGTGAGGAGGAGGGTGGGTCTCTCCCTCCCTCCCTCCCTCCCTCCCTCCCTCCCTCCCTCACTCACTCACTCACTCACTCACTCACTCACTCACTCACTCACTCACTCACTCACTCACTCACTCACTCACTCACTCACTCACTCACTCACTCACTCACTCACTCACTCACTCACTCACTCATTCACCCATTCACTCACTCTCTCTCTCTCAGCTGGAAGGTAACTTGGCTGGAGGGGTGTGTGTTGCCCACTACAATGAATACACAAAGACTGCCTCTGTGGCTGGAGTAGACCAGGTGTGCAGATATCATCTAACACACACACACCTGCAGAGGAAATGACCTGCAGCACCTCCACACCTGGATACTGAGGCCTAGGGCTGACCGACCAGGGGAGGGAGGTAGGGAGGGAGAGAGAGAGAGAGAGAGAGAGACAGAGACAGAGAGAGAGAGACAGAGAGACATGGCAGAGAAGGCAGGAGAGGGGTTGAGGGAAGAAAGATGAGGGGGGTAGGCAGTCTTCACCTGACCATTCTATGACACTGACTTCCCCTATGCCATTGGAAACCATGGTAATGCCCTTTCAACCCTCCAGCCCGGCCAATCCCTCAACAGCTCTTCATTTCAACTCCACAACTCCACCCATACAAGGACAAAACCATCAGGAGACCAAAATAATTACAAAACAACCATTGTGTGCCATTTGGGCTTTGTGAAATAGCAAAGTTTCCCCTCCAATTACTTAGGTGGGGCGATGTTCCCCCACATTCTAACTTCAACTGGACTGAATAGAACATTTTGGATTTTGCCAGATGGAAATAGAAAGAGACAGCGAAAAACTAGAAAAAGTGAGTGACACAAAGAAAGAAAGAAAGAAAGAAAGAAAGAAAGAAAGAAATGAGCGTCTCCCTCTTCCTCGTGAGTGCTTCCTCATTTTCCATCCCCTATTCATTTGTAAGGAGGGAGTGTGTTGGAGGGTGCCAGCGGTGGCGTGCATTAGCTTTACTCTGTGTAGCTCTGCCTTCGCTAGCTAGCTAGGTGTCAAAAATACCATTACAGCAGCCGGCTGTGGGGCCGTCCGGATCGATCCATTATGAAGCTGAGAGGGCTGGCTGGGTCCTACTTTAATACCCCGCCCAGGTGGATTATCCCACACCGCACTGGAGACACTGTCAAAGAGAGTTAGTGTCAGGGAGACGAGGGGGAGATGGGAGGGTGGGAGGGGGGTAGAGAGGGGGGAGGCTGGTAGAGTGTGTGAGGTATATGCTGGGGAGAGAGAGGGAGGGATGAAGTGATAGGAATGGAGGGAAGGAGAGAAGGCGAGTGTTGTCCCCAAACTTTGCAGGGTGTCTACTCCAGGGGTGTCTCGGAGTCGACTTGTCAGTGTTAACGATGATGACAAGGACTTTTCCCCTGGAGAGACATAAGGGATGGAGAGACAATGTTCCTGGGCTATCTATACCCAGAGAAACATCCATCCATGCTGGTGTGCCCACAACAGCCTGGTGCCTTACATGGAGGGTAAAGACTGGCACTCTGCAGCTCTGTAGGATTGAGGTAATGTGTATTTAGGGATGGCATTGTCTCCAAACTGAGATGTCGTCCCCTAATTGACACTACATCCCCTGCCACGCAGCCTTAGGGTGTGTGGGTGTATTGGCATCTGTACGTGTGTGTGCATGTGTCCCTCCCACACATACACCCCTTCTACATATACACACAAAGACATATCAATGGATACATGACAGTTAAGAGACATTTAAAGGGGGCTGGAGTGTCCTTGCAGATGAAACTACATACCCCCACTCATACACCCTACAGTGTGTGTAGGTTGAACAGGGAACACACAGCAGATGCCTGACACATTGGTGTCCGTTCAGTCGCTCTAAACAGCAGCTGCTCAGCATCCACTGCCCCCTGGCATTACACACACACAGCCAGGCCCATGCACACACACACATAAATATCACAAACACAGGAAAACATATGGCGTACACTGCCACAGCATTTCACACAATCCTAGTGAGGTCAACAAAGTGCCCCCCCGCTCCCCCACACACTTATCATCAGCACATACTAATCAATGTCCAATGTCACACACACTCTTCCAGCTTCCACATCCCTCCATTTCATGCACCCACACGTGGCCAAACCATTCCCCCCCCCCCATCTCCCTCGAATCTTAAAAAAAGACAACACACACAGCAACAATAAATCTAGGCCGCTCCCAAAACGTGCTGAACCCATTTACTGTCATCTCCCCAGGAAAGGAAGGAGGAGAAAGAAAAGCAGGACAGAGGGAGAGATAGCGGAGGGGATAGAAAAGCCAGGCCTGCGTGTCTCTCTCTCTCTCCCTATCTCTCTCACCCCCCTTTCCCCACTCTCTCTCTCTAACCCTCTCTCCCTCTCTCTCACCCCCCCTTTCCCCACTCTCTCTCTAACCCTCTCTCCCTCTCTCTCACCCCCCCTTTCCCCGCTCTCTCTCGCTCTGTCTCCAACCCTCTCTCTCTCTCTCACCCCTCCTTTCCCCGCTCTCTCTCCCTCTCTTTCTCTCTCTCTCACCCCCCCTTTCCCCGCTCTCTCTCGCTCTGTCTCCAACCCTCTCTCTCTCTCTCCCTCTCTAACCCTCTCTCTCTCTCTCACCCCTCCTTTCCCCGCTCTCTCCCTCTCTCTCTAACCCTCTCTCCCTCTCTACCTCTCTCTCACCCCCCCTTTCCGCGCTCTCTCTCCCTCTCTCTCTAACCCTCTCTCCCTCTCTAACCCTCTCTCTCTCTCTCCCTCTCTCTCTCACCCCCCCCCTTTCCCCGCTCTCTCTCTGTCTCCAACCCTCTCTCTCTCGCTCTCTAACTCTCCCTCTCTCAGTCAGACAAAGCGGTGCGGTGATAAGAATGGTATCTTTCACAGGCTGATTACATGGGTGTGATGACAAAACAGATCTCTCTGTTAGAACTGGCCCCAGGCAGTGCCACCTCAACTTATTGTCATGGCAACCCCCAGGTCACCGGAAGAAGTGAAACCCTTAGAGAGCAGAGGGGACAAGGACCCCATTGATGGGAGGAGAGAAAGAATGGGGATGGGGAAAAGGAAGGGTAGATGGGGGGGAAAGAGGAGGGAGTGAGGTCACGGGTAATGAAAGAAAGATATTCCCCCCAATTTCCTTAAAGGAAGAGATCATATGGCATAATAGTAGAGTTGTGAATGTGGCCACTATCTCTCCACACACAGGAGGCCTTTATGGCTGGTCAGGTAATTGTGGGGTGTAGGGTTAAGGATCAGTTACTCTGTGTGTGTGTGCAGGTGCCCGTCTACCTTCCTAGGACCGTTCAGCTATGAAGGGACTCACCTATCCACCCTTTGATTCTTCCATCCCTCCATTCATTCCATCCCTCCACCTCTTACTACAATAGCTGGGGAAACCCCCTCCTGCCCTGGACGCTACATGACAGAGGGGATGCACTGTGCAGGTGATAACCCGCACCTCCCTCTCTCAGTGTGTGTGTATTGAGTGGTATCAGTGAGAGGAGCAGCAGCAGCGTAAGCTGTGATAATGCTGAGTGTCAGGTAGAGTGTGGAGGAGGTTCTCATCTCTCTAATGGCTGTTAGCTGCTGATCCAACACTGATTAGACCATAAAGACCAACTGGCTCCTTTTAATGGACTAAACACACACACACTTTTTAATGCCTAACAGCAGTAGTGTTCACTAAGTGTATTTGGTGCTGTGTATCTCTCCTATCCTCCGATCAAGAGGACACACAAACTCCCACACACACACCTGTGATAACTAACTCATAACATGCCAGCATCTTCTCTCTCCCTTCGTGCTCTTCTCTGTCGCAAGCAACAAAACGAGTTAGATCCCTGGCTTCTGATAAAAGTCACGGCAGCCCGCCACACACAAGCGTGTGAGCGGGGGAGGGGGGGGGGGGGGGGGGGCTAAAGAAAGTGTTTTTCTCCAGAACAAGGAGCAGGGTGTTTTCTTCATTGAGTCATAACAAAACAACTACCTGTCCAGACTGTAGGGACGCTGTGATCCCTGTCAGATAGTTATCAGCACAGAGAAGATTAACAGCCTCTTTCTTTCTTTCTATCTTTGTTTGTGTCCTCTAGCATTGTTTCTTTGGCCCCGCCATACCACAAAATGCTCCTGTGTAGTCTACCAGGGCACTCACGTAGTCTACAACAGAGGAGCATACACGTGCATGCACACACACACACACACATACACAGACAGACAGCCTCCCCCCTCATAGTGACCCTTGGGGGGCAGATAGACAGTATTGATAGTGGCGGCTGCAGGTCCCAATGATTTTGTTTAGGAGGGAAAAGCGAGACATTGGCTGTAGAGCTTCCACTTCCCTCCTCCCTGCCCATAAAGACGTGTGTGTGTGTGCGTGTGTGTGCGTGTGTGACCCAGTCTTAAGCCCCTGGGGAATGTCTTAGCAGAGTGTGTACTGTAGGATACAGCATACACAGAGATAACATCCCAGACACTGGGGAGACTGTCTATGACTCCCAATGACTGGAAGAGTCTCTACAGTGGAACTAACTTACTGTATGACTGATGTTACTGCCACTAAGCACTTATATAATCACAAGTTGCTGGGACTTTGGCTACATTAGCTGCAAAAAAACGTGCACACACTCACACACAAACTGCACTAATCCATGGCAAAAAACACACACACACTTGCCCTTTTGAAGGAAAGACAAAAGCGATGTGTGTGTGATAAGAGGCGCCACACCGGTGGCAGGCCAGAGACTGATAACCATCACTACCCTCCTCCCTCCCCTCTTCTCTTCTACCTCCTCTCCTCTCCTCTCTTCTCCTCCTTCAGTCCTCCAGACAACAAGGAGGGAGGGAGGGGAAGCCTTTCTGGTTCAAACCAGGTATGAATGTACTTTGTTGATGATTTTAGTATTTGGTGAAAACCTCATCAAAACAGGGCCTTGTGCTTCAACCGAAAATACAGTGGTAACAAAACAAACAAGGCTAGGTTAATGTCCCTTCTACATCAAAGGCGTTTACTATCAATCGGCTCAATCACCGGATCATAAAACCATACTGAACACACGGCAGAAATACCACAACAT
The DNA here is from genome assembly GCF_964263955.1 of Coregonus lavaretus. Lineage (NCBI taxonomy): Eukaryota > Metazoa > Chordata > Actinopteri > Salmoniformes > Salmonidae > Coregonus > Coregonus lavaretus. Next base: position 20,010,990 of record NC_140013.1, read on the forward strand.
CATACCAGTCACATTGATCCTAATGGTGGCTTCACAATGACATAAAAACACTAGCACTAAATCCAATTGGGATTCTCACAAGATCAGTACAACAGAAATAACCCCTAAAGAACAACACTGTACGTGCTGGCTTTCATCTCAACATGATTGGATTAAACCCTAACATCATAACAGGATGAAGAAAGGCCAAACGTAAAGAGAGACCATCTTTAAAGCAGATCAATTTAATCTAATACACAGATGAGGCCAGAAAGGTCTTCATTAGGGCCATTCATCCAATCACAATGCAGGGTTATGATTATGGTTATCACTAGGGCTATTTCTGGCGTGGATACTGTGGAAAGTCAGACTAGATGATCATGTTGGTCATTATGTGGCTGGTTTAGTCCCCTGTAGCTCAGTTGGTAGAGCATGGCGCTTGCAACGCCAGGGTTGTGGGTTCATTTCCCACGGGGGGCCAGTATGAAAATGTATGCACTAACTGTAAGTGGCTCTGGATAAGAGCGTCTGCTAAATGACTAAAATGTAAAATGTTTAATGTGGGTTTGTGTGTCTGAAGAGGAAAACAAAGGCCCACAGCCAAAAGGTTCTGATTATTATGAATAACATACAGTTGTATGTGTGTGTGTGTGTGTGTGTGTGTGTAAGTGTGTATACAGACATCCTTCTGTACTGAACCAGGTACAGACACCTGTACACAGTCCCATACCACAGATATACATATATCCAGACAGATAGACAGTATAGTATATAGTAGCCATGGTTCCTACCTGATCCTGTATCAATGACCGTCCCCTGTCCCCTCCGTTCAGCCACCAGCCGAGAGGAACCAGGCATGCTGACCGGCTCAGAACGCACCGGCTGGATCCTACACACACAGAAATGTAAAGTTACTTATGTATGTGTTTATTTAACTGCATTTATTTGCAGATTTCATGTTATTTATATACAGTATATGATAGAATAATATATTTAAATAAAATCGTATTTTTGCAAGAGAGACCTGTTCAAAATAGCAGAAGTCAGATACAACTATGGCAGCATGATTGTCTACCTACCTGAGACTGTGTAGGTCCAGGTCGTCAGTGTCGAAGTCTAACAGAGGCTGTTGAATGTCGCTGGGGCCCTGGGACTGCAGCACGGAGGAGGAGGAGGAGATGACCGTAGTCTGACCAGATGGGTGGATGGTCTTAAACTGGAACTGAGGACCCATCCACAGCCGACGGTGAGGCCCTGTGTGGGTCACTATCTCCACCTGGTAGGGGCCAAACAATAACATTAGCATGCTAGCAACATAAAACCACTGGAATGGATAGTGCAGTTACCTTAGGTTAAACTAAATACTGGTACTGTGTTTGTGTACAAACTGCTGCAAACCAGTTTCCCATTTGGGACTAATAAAATAACTACTACAGCGTCACTGTCCACATCCGTTCTAGATGTAAACCTGTCAGACTAAAGCTTTGTTGTCCACAGAGGCGGAAGTCACAATGAGCTGGCGGGAGGCGTGTTTTAGGGAAGAGGAAATGAGGGAGACAGATTTCCGTGGCAACAGGATTAGAGGACGACCGTCAGAGCCACATTAGCATCATCGTTTCAGAGAAATGCCACTGTGGCCGTTAAGGCTCAGGAACAGCTCTCTGCAGCGTCTTTCCCCTGAGTGATGGCATGATGGGCTTTAACATAACAGTGGCACACTTCAGAGAGGTCTGTCTGTAATGTTACACAAGATGGATGGGGGAGAGGAGAGGACAGAACAATTGTAACTAGCTTTCACCTTCTCTCTTTACTCCCAATATCTTATTTTCTCACCCCCTCTGCCCTCTCCCTCATCCCCTCTCTTCTCTCTGCCATCTCCAACATTCTTTCTTAGTAAGAGCTCCTCTCAATCCTTCAGTCTTCCCTTTATTTAACACAGACTCCCCTCCTTCCACACTCTCTGTCCCCCTCTCTCTCATGTATATTTGGCTGTGAAAGAACCAAGACAGGGGTGACAGCTTAGGGTCTCGTAATACGTCCGTGGTGTGTGTGTGACACGTGGCCTGGCACAGCTGTGTAAATGAGGCCACAGAGAGATGGAAGGAGGAAGATTTCAGTGTGTGAGTACTCGCCAGTTAACACCATCAGTGTCGCCCAGCCCCAGAGATAAACAGATGCCACGGCTCTCTTCAGTGTCGGGGCACAGGGCCAGATGTTGGCCGCTCCTCTCCCCTTCTGTCTATCTGTCTGTCATGCCCAGCCCGCCTTGTCTCTGCCCTGCTGTCTGTCTGTCGCACCCTGTCCTGACATACTGCGCCTGACAATACGAGTTATCCACATGGTTGTGTACAGCTCATAGAACCACTAAAGGACTGTTGATATAACAGCTTAGGTATGTCTGATATGAACAGTCATTGTATAGTACAGGAGGTGGAGGAGGGAGAAAATTATAGTCCAGTCTCCAGAGGGTTGGTAGGTAAAGCATTAACCCAATAGATGTCATGTGTCATGACTGTCAGAGCCAGACTTGATGACTTGATGGAGGGGTATTGAAACCAGGAGGATAAGGGGGAATCTGTGGGGCTGCTTCAGGCATTGTTGTCATCTGACGGACCTGAGAGCTGAGAGCCACTTACACTATTACGCACCAAATCTGCATCCCAAATGGCATCCTATTCCCTATATAGTGCATTACTTTTGACCAGACCCTGGTCAAAAGTAATGCACTATATAGGGAATAGGGTGCCATTTGGGACGCAAGCAATGTCTCCTGAGTAGCGCTACATACAGCGCCCAGACAGATGGCAAACACCAAAGGTCACAATGTGGCGTTGTATTAGAAACATTCAGATCCATCTGATTCTGAACACTGCTGATAATCTAATGAAGGGATATGATTTAATGACATCCACAAGACAGCGGTGCTCTAACTCAATCTAGCCATTATCATCATACTATACATGTTTCAGTATTTATCCTCCAGACTATTGTACAGAACAGAAAGAAACTGACAGCATGACCTTAGAGGGCTCGTGTCTAGAATGGATCAAGACCATTCTTGTCTTCCAGTGCCGTTTCAGATTTGAATTTGAAAGACGACGAGATAAGTGTGTTGGGATAAACTGGAGGACAAGTGAGATGCCATGTTGAGGAGCCTCATCCACTCCAATGATTTACAGCAGCTATTAAGTGTCAGAATTATTGTGGTTGAAAATACACTATGCTGTTTCCTGAGGATAACACTGCGACAACCGCCAAGTCTTGTGGTATCTTTGTTGAGTGCAATAAGTCAGAACAACACCCCCCCCCCCCCATAACACTGTGTCCCCATCCCTGCTTGGCTGTTTTAAGCTGTAACTTATCAAAACAGCACAACTCCCCCTAGTGGCCTGGCTGCCAACCTCCATTAACAAAGACTTCACCTGGCTAATAATAGCACAGCGCAAGCGTAAATCCAGCCAAGCTAAAGTAGTTTTGGTGCAGGAGATGGTAGATAGACGGTAGCAGGTTTGGCTCCCGGCAAAACTAGCATAGTGGCTACAAACCACAGGGAAACCACAGACTAAGTGGGATACATTTACCCCAATCCATTATATATGGCCAGAAATTATTGATGGTGGAAATGTGATGGTTACCTGCAGAGATCAGGCTTCAGACATTAAGGAGTGAAGGGTTAACCAAGCTGAAGAGAGTGTGGTCATATCACCATACAACTTATCTATCTGTAACATTACACATTCCAACCATATATCCCTCCAAACCACATCTCACGGCAGTACTCAGTGCTAAAAAGGCCACTATTTGGTATTAGATTAAAATGTCATCTTATTTCACGCTGTAATAGTGGCATCATGCACAGCTGGACAAAGACAAGGAGTCCAACAGTCAACAGCCACTTAGTCCAAAAACCACCTATTACCTCCTGGGTTGTTTCACCAATTAAGTGCCTTTTGAGTAGTGTAACTTGGTAAAAAAACAAAAACATTCTGTCATAACGACCAACTTAATAAAAAACACTTCTCAAGAGGTTAAATAAAAAAATGAAGTGCCTATTAAGTGCCTATTAAAGTAATAGGGTTGACCGTAACAAGGTTGAAGATTTCATCTTAAATCAGCCAGAAATCCCTTCGTGACAGGGGGAATGGAAGCTTTTTGTGTGCAACAGGGAGTGGCAATTGAATGCAAGCTTCACAGAAAACCTTTCTAGCCTGTCTATCTATGGGTAACAGGGTGAACATGTTCGACCCACTCAGTTTTCCACCAAAGAAACAACAGAGTAGAACCAGCTCACCTGCTTTTACACTATGTTTTGACTATTAGATGTTCAATGTTTCTTTTGAAAAAACTTTTAAAAGGAATATTTGCACCATATTAAAACAAGAGTTCAGTTCACATATATTTTTTTTACCTTAAAAAGAATAACTAATAATATGAATTCAATAATAATCTTAAGAAATGACTTTGTCAAAGCAACAAAATAACTAGGGCTTTACCATGATGGTGAAAACTTAGAGAAATGTTGGGGTTAAGTGGGTTAAAATCTTCCTAGAAGTCACAGAGGATGCACAGAGGGACATGTCAAAATGCAGAAGTTTTTGCACTTTAGCAAATCTTTATTCATATTAAAAATCAGATTTATAGAATTTTACAAGTGGTCTACAATATATTAAAGGGCACTTCATTTAGTATGACAGGCTTTTAAAATTCAATATTTCTGCACAATTTCAACTTAAAATATCAAAGGGACGCAAAAGGCTCTCATTTCGTGGAATGACCCCCCTACCAGCTAGTGCCAAGGAGCAGTCCTTTAGGAGAGAAAATAAAGAGTTTGCTGGGCGATAGGCTCTTGAAGGGGTGACCATAGGACATGTGAAGTGCAGATGATGCAAATACTTTGATGTTGCTATAGATTGGGAGCGTTTCTCAATCCATTCCTGGTGGACTCCAGAAGGTGCACATTTTTGTTCTAGCCCAGCACTAATAAACCTGCTCTACTGGTAACTAAGCATCAAACCTTTAGATGACCTGAATCAGGCGTGTTAGTGCTGGTGTTTCATGATGTTGACTCAGTTATCACTCAAAAGGTGCCAGCTGGGCAGAGTCAGTCTCACCTGTGAGAGCCACTCCTCATCCTCCTGTCCGCTGTGGTCCGACGTCAGGCTGTCGTAAGACTCATGGCGCGTGATAGGGCCAGGGCTTCCAGGGGGCACCACTGTGGACACAGAGAGAGGGAGATAGTGTTTGTTAGAGCGAGCAAGCGAGAGAGAGAGAGAGAGTGAGAGAGAGAGAGAAAGCGAGGGAGAGACAGACAGACAGACAGACAGGTTAAGGGAGAGAGAGGGCTAGAGTTTTTCCTGTTGTTTTGTGTCTCTGACACTCAGTTAAGTAGAGAAAGAGGGGAGGAAAGAGAGCAAAAGGCATATGTGTGCCTGAGTGTGTGAAGGAGCATGTGTAAGTGAGACTGAGAGAGAACATGTGTGTGTGTACGTGCTCGTGCGCGCGTGTGTATGTGAGGCCCGTCAGCGGCACAGGCAGAGAGGCACCCAGACAGATGGAACAGTCGCAGGCTTGAATAAGCAGGCGTGGAGAATGAAGCTTAATGTGTAGAATCAGTCTTTTCTCCTGGCACCTCAGGGCCTAGCGCCCCCCACCCCCGTGTCAGTCCATGGTGAATTTGTTTAATGTAGGAATGACTAATAAAGTTGTCTAGTTCTCATCTGGAGCGCACAAGGCGCTGCTGTCTCTTTTGCCCCCTCTCTCGCTTTTTCTCTCCTTCGCTCTCTCGCTTTTTCTATGGGTCTCTCGTGCGTAGAGCAGGTGTTGGGAGGCTTCTTTAGGAGGTGTGCTTGTCGGTCTGACACCACCCACACAGCGCCGCTGTAACAAATACCTCGACTGACACTCTTCCACTGTGGAGAGGCTGCCCTCGTTTTCCTAAAAGCTCGCAACACACTGCTCTCACCTGCTCTGGAGACGGGTGTCGTGAATGTGTGTGTGGTTCATAGCCAGATCCTTTGATACCTTATGTTGCTCTCTAATGGCAGAAGAACAAAGCCTGCTTGTGTTACTTATTAAACAAAATCATTACTACCCTTCCTTCCTTCCTTCCTTCCTTCCTTCATTTATCCCTTTCTCGCTCCCTCCCACTCTACTCTTGCTCTCTGACCCCTTGGGGGCAATCGCTGTTCCCTAATTAATTATTGATGCTTTGGAGCAGTTGCTGGCTGGCTGGCTGGATCGGGTTACGGCGACAGGGGGGCTTCCATTGGCCTGAGAGAGCTGGACGGACAGGCTCCTGAGTGGGGAGGTAGTGGTCATCCCCAAGGGTCAAGCACAGTCAGACCTTGTGTGTGTGTGTGTGTGTGTGTGTGTGTGTGTGTGTGTTAGGGAATGCAGAGATATAGAGACAGACTGACCACACCAAACAGTTACAGACATATCTACCAGAGTGAGTGGCTAGATAGATAGACAGATCCATTGGGTCTGCTGCTTTTACTGTCATTACGGACTCTCTTAACCCTTAAAACTCATGGGAATTAGCCTATATGGTTAGGGCTACATTTAAATGTTTCTTACAGAAGAAATATGAAATGCAAAAGCATGGTAGCAATTGAAAGGGAAGAGTTTGGCAATTATGGGAAAAATTATTATACCAAAGATGAGGACAACAGTTCATCTGACAAGAATCCAAACATTACACTGTTGACTTTATGTGCATTTTACATGTACTTTTAGCCAAATTTGTTGATAACGAAATACTCTGGATACCTTGAGTAACAGTATAAGAATATTCCTGGAAAATGTGGGGTAGGTGCAACATAAGACAAACAAATGACAAGGGTTTGAGTGAGAGGACTAACTGGTGTCTCCAAGTGGCCAACCACCTCTCCAAAGTGTGCACAGTTCCTAATTTTAATGCACTTTTATAACTCAAAGAGTCTTCAACTATAAGGTACTTTTTTTTAAGCTCTCCTAGCTGTGCAGTTGAGGAACTAGAGCAAGCACACTTGTAGTTGTTTGGAACAAAACCCTGCATCCCTGCCATTACTGTCACAATTACTGTTGTTGATTATGCAATCCAAAAATTGCCCATTATAAATCGCAATCTCGGTCAGGTGGGCATCATTTGAAAGCTTGTTTGATTGCCAACATGACTATCTAAGTTATAAAATACAATTTACAGTGTTATGCATTCACATGGCAATTCAGAGAAACATATCGTAATTCTGGTGCGCATAGAAAGGAGTCATGCGTGCATTCAGGTGTGTGTTCTGCAGCTAAACATAGGCTCATTCTGTTCAGAACAACTCAGGGTATGACGCCATGTCATCTTGTAACTGTACATCAAACAGTGATCATAAACGTTGACACTGTATATGACATGAGTTTTATGAGTGCCCAAATCTGCCATGTGCCAGTGTAAAAATTGAAGACATGATGGATCAGTGACATTTCGAGTGCTTGGGACTATAAGGTTCGATCTGCATTTTCGTCAAAATTGAGTTATTGACATAGCGTTGTTCTGTTCAATGTTCTCTACGTATATAGTACTCTAAATACCCAAATTCATGTTGTTAAGTTCAAAAGAATACAAGAAAAAATTTATGACAACATTCAAACTAATGAGGGTTTGGCAGGTAGCCTAGCGCTTAGAGCGTTGGGCCAGTAACTGAAAGGTTGCTGGTTCGAATCCCTGAGCCGACTAGGTGTAAAATCTGTTGATGTGCCCTTGAGCAAGGCACTTAACCCTATTTGCTCCAGGGTCGCCGTCAATAATGGCTGATCCCTGGCTGTGACCCCACTCTCCGAGGGTGTCTCAGGGAGAGTGGGATATGCAAAAAACACATTTCCAGTTCACATGTGAAATAGGACAAATGTAAGCACCCACATAATTATGACTATTATAACCATATAGCCAATTATCTCAGAATCAGATTTTTGCAGATAGAACCTTACAGTCCAAAGCTCTCAATTGTTTAGCTAGAAGGGAAGTTTCCATGTATGGACAAAAAATTACTTTCAGACATCCCCTATAATCATCGGGGGGAAAATGTGGTTAGCAAACAGAGCTCTACTCTACCTTTAATAGGAAAGTGCCATAACATGTATGAAAACGTTTCAGTCCAGTGACAAAACATAATATGAAAACAGTGTACTAATTAATCATCGCAAGGCAGCATATTTGCTTTAGTGATGGTTGATAGCAAAGATTACCATCTGAAATGACTCAGGCGGAATATTATAACCATTCCTATCAAGTAGAAAAATAACTAATTGATGGTGTTTACCAGGCAAATCTGATTGGTGTTATTCTTTGGAAAATGTCCTGTTCTGGTAACACACAGTAAAAAAACAAAAGTGATTTTAAAAACGTTCCTAAACGATCTTAAAGAGCCTGTGTCTCTGGGCTCTACGAGGATGTGGTCAGTTACTACATTATGAAAGGAACCTAGGGGCCAGACTTTATGTTCTTATATTTTATTATTGTTGCATTGTCGAGAAGGAACCTGCAAGTAAGCATTTCATTGGATGGTGTATACCATGTGTATCCTGTACATATGACTAATAAAACTTGAAACTAGGGGGAGGCCAGTGCCTAAAAGCACCAGCAGTGTCACCATTGAGGTGCCCAGCCTACTCAGAGAGCTCAGAGGAGCCAGCCAGAAGAGCAGGGAGGTAAATTATTCATGCCATGTTTGCCTCGGCGAAGTCTTGCGGCCGGGGAAGAGGTGTCTGAACACACACGACAGACAGCTATGTAAATACAGCCCCCTCGCTTCAAAAAACACCAAGACCAGAGGGGGGAAAATATGCCCTGAATTTCAAGAATGAATGCTGCAAATGAGGAAGGAAATAAGGTTCACATTCATCAAGCTTGTGGTGGTGTTATTCTAAGGGATCTGACCGCAGGTTTAAATCTACTCCGACACCTCAGGGCAACACAAATTGGCCCTATTCATTCATTCATTCATTTATTTTGGGCCTTTTAGAATGAAAAGGGTCTATGTTTCCCCTAACTGGCTGATTGAGCCATCCACACCACAGTGAGGATTCCCTGAGCCATCAAAGCTGGACTGAGACAGCATTTATGAGGCCAGCTCTTCTTCCATATCGCCTCTTCATATCTCTCGGTCTTTGTGTCCCTGTCTGTGTGTCCCTGTCTGTGTGTGTGTGTTTGTGTGTCTGTGAGTGTGTGCACCTCTCTCTCTGTCTCTTATCATATCCAGCAGTGTGGTGGAGCTGCTGTTTACCCGGCTGTGGCCCAGAGCAGAGCGGGCCCATAGCGGTGCCAGAGGGCTGGGCAGATGGACAGGTGGAGATAGTGACCATGAAGTGGCGCCACCGCTGCTTTTATCACCAGCCTGCGAGGCTCCTCTCCGGCTGGGCTGGCATGAGCTCCATCCATCCCTCCCTCCGCAGCAACATGCATTTTTAATCACACCGGTCATCCAATATAGAGAGAGCAACTGCTGTCAATCACACAACATCTAAACCCTCTAACCCCATACTCTAGAAGGTTGTGGAACCTAACTAGGTCCCTGAATACACAGACTCATTTGCAGATCTAAAGGTGCCCGTGATTAATCATACCCCCCTCCCTCGCTCCCTCTCTCCGTCTTTTGCAACTTTTCTCCTTTTCTCTCCCTCTCTCTTTGTCTCAGTCTTCTTCGCTTTCTTCCTCTCTCTTTCTCCTCCCGTCACTCTGTCCTTCTGGTTGTTGACGTTTGGGGAAGTATCTACTATGTAAACTAGACCCTGATAGTGTAGTTTGTATCGGAGCAGGGCGGAGAGCAGGAGCTTCTCCCTCCATAAGCCCTGATCTTTACACACCACTGGAGACGGCCAACAGAGCCAACAGTGTGTGTGTGTGTTCTGTTGTGTGGCTGTAGTGTAGCGTAGCATAATGCATCCCCGGGTCAGATCGACCGCCCTGGAACACTTCCACTCTGCCCAGCCAACCCCTGGCGAGCTGAGCGGACGCACGGTGTTGTGAAACAGAACGTTCAGTCGTTGCTTGGGTGCAAAGCGGAGGAAGCAGAGGAATGAAAGGTGGCACTCCGTGAGCCGTAGCAGCATGCAGGAAACGCCCAGGGGCAGAGCAGAACGGAGCGATGGGTAGAAGAAGTACAAGACGACAAATGATGTGCATATTGTGTGTGAGTGCGTTAGGGTTGGTGCTGCTCGGCAGGCAGGAGGAACGGGGGCGAGGGAGGGACAGAAGAGGTGGGGCGGGCGGTGATATTTTGGCCATCACTAATTGGAGCTAAATATGAGAGAGCGCTGAGACTAAATCATTATGCCCTCTGTCTTGCCCATTATGCCTTCACGCAGGACAGAGTCACACTAAACCCAGCGCCGATGCCCGCTGCCCGACCCGTCACACCAACTTGACTTCATCGCTCTGACACTAGAAAGGACTATTAGAACTAATTTGAGAAAATATCCTACCCGCTCAGCCCTGAGCACTGGGGGAATGTCTACGTCCCAAATGGCACCCTATTCCCTATAGTGCACTACTGTTGACCAGGGGCTCTAGTCAAAAGTAGTGCACTAAGTAGGGAATGGGGTGCCATTTGGGAAGCAGACAATTTAGCGCAGAATAGAGGAGACAGAAGAAGAAGAGGCACACGGGAGGAGAAAGGGATTGACCCAACGGCACTTCAGGAGCTAATTACTGATTTATGTTTCTGATTATGCAGCTAATGCAACAACGCACACTTATAACGGAGGATAAATTAAATGTGTGGCCATCCGTGTACACTCTGCCCCCCAAGAGTTGTCCTCTTCTTCCCTCTGCCATCTCCAGCCTCCACAGCCTTTCACATGTCAACCTAAAGTGCTTGGTGCTCTTTGTACTTGTTATTGAGTTAGGAGGAGTTTGGAGGCTGGCTAATTGGCTTCATTTTAATGAGTTGGTTGAGCTGTTAGCATTGTGATGCTGACTTGTCCAGAGGAGGCAGACAAAGAGACATACAGTGACAAAGACTTGATTCAAAGTGCCGTACAGACGGAACAGAATGGATGAAAAGCTGATAGTTTGTGTGATAAGGGATCGGAGGCCAGAGCACTACTCAGATGGAGTGATGTCTGATCTCTACTGAGGGTTTTAAGAGGGAACAGGGAAGTAATAGAGGATGACTGAAAGGGTCCTACTCTCAGCATGTGTCACCAATAAGAGGGTGAAGACAATCTCTCATTGAGAACAAACAGTAGGAATCAGTAGGCTTCAGCTCTGGCACCGGTCTAATGGAGCTTGGTGCACACACACGTACAAAGAGTACTTATATACACATACAGAGAAGAGTACACACACACACACACACATACACACACACACACACACACACACAGTGTATAACACTTACATCCAGCCAGGAGGTATTGGTAATACTGCACCAGGTCAGAGGCCAGCACCAGAGGGTGGTTGGAGAGGAAGGGAGGTTGCAGCTCATTCCACAGAGGAGTCCTGTAACAACCAAACACAACATAGGAGAGAAACACACAACTTAATTACAGAGAAGAAAATCTCAGGCTGTGTCCCAAATGGCACCCTATTCCCAATGTAGTGCACTACTTTTGCCCATTTAGGACCCTTTCGGTGATCCACCATCACAAAATAGAGCTCTGGTCAAACGTAGTGCATTTGTATGGAGCAGTGCCCCTGCTGGGTTTAAATGGACTGTGGTCCTTGGAGCCTGGCAGTACAGAGGCAGATATACATATGAAGGTGTGTGTACTATAGTCGTTGCATACAGTACTGTAGTGTACAACATGAACATCACGTGTGTTTTGTCCTACACAGCTGTAGTCTGATCACAGAGAACTGGGTCACAGCAGAAGCACTTTATTAAATCTGGTTCCAGCTGCTCATTTGACATGGATGTATGGATGAATGGGATTCTGCAGCACAATATGTTTACACTGTATACAATATTGTATTATAACTAGCAGAAAATATATAATAACTCTGTTTTAATAAAAAGCAGAGTTTGCTATGATAATGTCACAAACATACTGTAAATAATCACACACATTACTGTATAAATCACAAACATTCCTGTATATAATCACACACAATACTGTATAACTGTACAATATATTACTGTATGTAAATCTTCATAACATTAACCACAGCTTAACAGAGTGGGAAAAAGAAATGTGTGTGTGTGTGTGTGTGTGTGTGTGTGTGTGTGTGTGCCCATGCGTGTGTGTTAGGAAGGGTCAGTTACCTGGCCAGGCTCCAGCAGGCCCGTGGACATGTATTGAGCTCCAGGGGTGTGTCATCGCTGATCTTCTGGGCTGTGCTGATTGGCCGAGGCTCCAGGACATGCTCCACCAGGGTGCCATAGCAACTGAGGATGAAGAGGGACTCCACCACTGACCGGCTGGACTGGTCTGAGGAACAGGAGAGGTCAACAGGTCAACGTTACAAAGTAAGAGGAGCATGTTGTTGTGACTTAGCTAAGTGTTTTGTCTACTACGCCCAGCATCTCACTGAGTGGGTTTGTACTTCCCTGACCTTAATGTTGCGTCTACACAGGGGGCTAAGAGGGGTTAACACCCAGAGCCAAGTTTCCTGGTCAATTGGATTTACAGATTTTGAACTTTTACATTTTGCCAAATTAAAACTAAATTAAACTGTTTTAGTGTGATGGTGGTTTTGGGGGTAACAGCTAGTATACTAATGCACTAGTGGGATCTAATGATGAACATAACGCTACAAAGCCTTTACGACCCCTCCTCACCTTTCTCTCTCTTCATGTTGGGGTTGGTCATGTACCAGGAGCGTGAGGCAGCAAAGACAGCAGCCACACAGAACTCTCCTCCACTGGACTTACTGGGGGAGATCTGAGGGGGAGGCTTGGCTTTGCTGCAGGGGAAAGAGAGGGGGGGGGGGGGGGGGGGGTGAGTGGGTAAGAGAGCCCAGACACAGGGTGCTCCTCTTGGAGAAGATAAAGGCTTGCGGTTTGAGTTGTTAGATTAACTAAAGCTGTAGTTAAAGAAAGAATGAGTAGAGAATTGTTGCCAAATGTTGAGAGAATGATGGCCGATCTGGTTTGAGATATTAAAGTTCAAACACTGCCACATCTGTGAACAAAGAACAAGCCAAGCTTTTAACACAATTACATGTCATGCTATTTAGCTAAATAAAGAGATGAGTATGACTTAAAATGAAGTACATTGGTAGCAAAGAAATTGAAGAAAAATATCATATTTGCTCTGAATTGTCTCCAATTTCACTGTGCCCTTGTCTAGACAAATGATTTATGTATTGGTCTCTACTATTCAGCAAATTATCATTAGACATCATTAGACATAATTCAGGATATTTCCTCCCTCATTCAATACAGGATTCCTGCAGTCTGAACGGGATAACGTGCGTGTGAGTGTGTATTCCCATGACAGTAAATCAGGACTGCAGCTCTGTAGAGGATGTCTATGGTATTTTAAAGCCTGTGCTCCTAGTTGATTACATCCTTCCTTTTCTCATGAAGCATGCCATGTACACTCAAACCACTACAGACTGACCATGGACTGTACTGAGGACTGTGTGTGTGTGTGTGTGTGTGTGCATGTGTGTCCACACACACTAATACACGCGCCACGCACACGCCCGAACACACACATGAATAGAAAGAAGTTTCAGCGAATACTTGAGGATGCCATAATGGTTATCACTTGCTTGAACATGTGCCTCAAATGCTGCTAGTCTTCCAGCTGCTTCCCCTAGTCTCACTTTGAGTTAGCCGTTTGAGAGAATTTATTGGGAGTTATTGGATTATTCAGACATGTCAGGATCGTTTAGATGAAAGCGAACACAGGAAAGGTTCAGTATTGTGATAGGGCTGCATATGCTAGTGATCAGAGAACAGTAGCGGAGCGGCCTGGTATTATTGTCCAGCCCTATAACTAAGGTGGACAGTAAAACCCCCGGCCTGGCATTAACAGCTGAACCCTGAGAGAGTGCGAGCGTGAGGAGGGGATGGAGGCTGAAGGGCCTGACACAGTCTGACACACTAACACAGTCTGACACAGTCTGACACACTAACACAGTCTGACACAGTCTGACACAGTCTGACACACTAACACAGTCTGACACACTAACACAGTCTGACACACTAACACAGTCTGACACACTAACACAGTCTGACACAGTCTGACACACTAACACAGTCTGACACACTAACACAGTCTGACACAGTCTGACACACTAACACAGTCTGACACACTAACACAGTCTGACACACTAACACAGTCTGACACACTAACACAGTCTGACACACTACCACAGTCTGACACACTACCACAGTCTGACACACTAACACAGTCTGACACACTAACACAGTCTGACACACTAACACAGTCTGACACACTACCACAGTCTGACACACTACCACAGTCTGACACACTACCACAGTCTGACACACTAACACAGTCTGACACACTAACACAGTCTGACACAGTCCCACAGGAGAGGTTAACCTCTGATCTAACCAGGGAGACCTCACTAATACATACACACACTCACGCCAGACCGCTTGAACACAAACAACCACCCGTACAGACACACACACCAAGATTTTGGAACATGAAAATTCTCTATAATTAAATGATATAATATTCCAAAATTCACTTCAAAATAACCAGAAAATATGATTCTGATCAATTTCTCAAAGATTTTCCATACTATCTACCCAAAGCTGTTCTGTTGAATCCAGTGTGATGGCATACAGTCCAGTACTTGAACTCTCCTTGGCCTGGCAGCCTCAGCCTGACACACTAACAGGTGTTGAATGACCTGTTGCGGGCCTCAACTCTCCCTCCTCCTCTTCCCTTCAAACTGTCAGCAGCTCGTAAATTACTCCCTGGACGTGGCGAGATGTTGAGGTCTTTGTTTAGCCGACACCGTGTGAAGGATGTTTCTGGGTAGAACGGGGGGGAGGGGGGAGGAGGCCTCTAGACAACGTTAGTGGCTGTGTATTTATTAGTGTTGGATAAAGGGGTGAGGCTGAATAACCAAATATCTACAGTAAGCCGTGGTAGCGGAGGAGAGATGGAGAGATTAATAAGACCATGTCAGGATATTGCCTTGGCTAACTCTACGGCCCTCTCCCTCTCTCCTCCTCGGATCTGTCCATCCGTCTGACTGTGTCTGTCTGTCAGCGTGTCCAGGAGATACAGAGCTATGAAAACACTCAGAGCCTCGGCCGGACGGCCAGGGGTCAGCCAACACAGCACACCGCTTCCTTCTCACTCCGCCTTCCCTCTCTCTCGCCCTCCCGTTTCTCTTCCAGTCACTCTCTCTCTCTCTCTACGTTTTCTCATTCAGTCACTCTCTCCCCGTTTCTTAACCTCTCTAACATCATCCGCATATCAAAAGTATCACTGATATGGTGAAGATGGGAAACTCAACAAATCCTGTTCCATGCTCTGGATCTCTCTTTAACAGACTAAATGATATGGGGGCTGGTGAATGGTTAGGGGAGGGAGGGAATCAGGGTTGGGGTATGTGTTAGTCATAATAGCACATGTAACCTCACTTCACTGCTCACTGTGATTTGTGTGTGTGGTGTCTTTGACAGCTAGTGGTGAGTGACGTGGAGTCTGTCGGGCTCTTCTTTAGTGAGGTGTTTCATCTCTCCAAATATTCTGCTTCTTCTCTCTCTCTTACTGGAAAAAATTGAAATCCTAAAAGCTTGTGGTCAACTGGTTTCAATATCCCCAGGAAACACAAATCCTATTCCAGTGGCTTGACTTTGGTTTTGGGGTGAAATCTCAGGCTGACTCGTTTGCCACACGGCGCTGTGTGTGGTGTGAAGGAAGGTATTTTATCGCCCCGCTATTCACGGTTGTCTTTGGACGGAGGCAGGCTTGAATAATACATCAAGGAATAACATTGTATAAAAAGGACATGTTTTCATGAATGGAGGGGAAAGGCCCAATGACAAATTAAGAGTGTAAACGGCTCTTATGGTGCTGAGAAGAGAAGACTGCTGCAAGGAACTATGCTGCAGGACTGGCCTGCGTACTAACACACACACACACACACACACACACACACACACACACACATATGTATGTATGCCCGAACGCATGCACACACACACACACACACACACACACACACACACACACTGACAACTAACTGTGATAAGTTCTCCTTGTGGTGTCTCCATACTGATCAGCTAGTGTAGATACTCTCCATACTCTCTCTTTGAATAGTCCTGGGTTACCACGGTCTGCTAATGGGAGTGGGATCACAGCTTGGTTCTCTGAGCAGACATGACTGCAAACGGTTATTCATCTGCGTTTCAAATCATTATTTTCCTCTCGGTCTCACTTGAAGTGCCTTGAAAGTGTTGAGGTTTTTAAACTGCGACAGAGGCCAGCCTACAAGAGAGAGACAGACAGACAGGCAGGCCGTACTCTGGACTCCATATGGAACAGAGGAACCGGTCAGGAAGGAGAAAAAAAAAAGAAAGATGTAACCCAATATCAATAAATTATGAAAAAGAAATACACCGAGTGGGATGGGAGAGAGGGGGATGATGGATGTCACTAAACAGAAGCCAAATTCATTTTTTTCCCTCTCTCTCCCCACGAGATGTTATTTTGTGCTATTGGGAAGAGACTTCATTTTCTCTGCAACTTTAATTAACTTAAAAGACTACTCGCATGTCATTTCCACTTTTAATTTAACAAATGAGGACTTTTGACTGAGCTAATAGCTTTTCCTCAAGGGCATAATTCAATCTGTGACGTCCACCATTAAAGCCCTTTCGCATTACAGGGCCGAGGCGAACATGAGGCGCCATCGAAGGGTCGGGAGGGGGCCGGGAGGGGGGCAGGGCGAA